>NC_092397.1:12903533-12913533 GCF_030028105.1 Mobula birostris
TTTTAGAGCCACCTCCAAAGTATTCCACGAACTTTATCCAGTAGTTTTGCCTCGATTTCTCCCAGCTCAGTCAGCACAGCTCCTCTCTGTCTCTGACCCCAGGGGTGTGTGATGGGAAGGTGTAGAGGGAGCTTCACTCTGTGTCTGACCTGGGACTGTGTGATGGGACGGTGCAGAGGGAGCTTCACTCTGTGTCTGAACAAGGCGCGCTAGCGTCTCGACTTTCTTAGATAGCCACAGAGGTTCGACTTGAGACGAACACTAACAAAATTCTGCCTGTGTACTGTTGAAAGTGACCTGACCTGTTACGACAATGTGAAAGCTTGGGAATGTAAAAGGCGCCGGCGAGTAGCGGACTCAGGCCACTACATCAGGGGCACATCCCTCCCCTCCAAGGGTAGCACCTCGTAAGCGGCACCACTTCACCATTAAAGATCGCCACCATTCGGGCCCGGCCATCTTCTCACAGGAGGTTCAGAAGCCTTAAGTCCCGCACCGCCGGGTTCAGGAGCTGCGACTGCCCTTCCTCACCCATCGGGTTCTCGAACCAACCACACACACACACACACACACACACACACTCTCCTCGATTGTCCATCAAAATCCGATGACGATGTCCACGCCTTTAACGGTGAGATCTCTGATGACTATACAGTCCTATCCCGGACCCACAAGCTCTATTGCAGGTGGAACATGTATACGTGGTAGTGGTGGCGATCATGGCTCATTTCTCCTGGCTCTCTTCTGTCTTCTGGTTGTCCTTTCCATCTCCAGAACACGAACCCCGTCCCTACGCAGCTGTCGCCAAGTGGTACGGTCAGCAGCGATCTCGGCAAGTCCTGAGGAAGGGTCTCGGCCCCGAAACGATGAATGTTTACCCCCTTCCATAGATGCTGCCTGACCTGCTGAGTTCTTCCGGCATTTTCTGTGTGTGTGTGTGTGTGTGTGTGTGTGTGTGTGTGTGTGTGTGTGTGTGTGTGTGTGTGTGTGTGTGTGTGTCGCTCTGGATTTCCAGCATCTACAGATTCCCTTGCGCTCCTGGCGCTAAAGTGGAGTTCTTAACTTCCAGTTGTATTTTCTTATGGGGAAAAGATCTGTATCATTTATTTTTAAGTTACCTGTTTTCTGTAAGTCTGCTTTTCACTGCGCCTGGGCAGGAGACCGTAAACTCGACTTCTGCCGGAGCCGTGCCAGCTCTGTGATAAGGCAGCGGACGGAGCTGAACGCTCCACCCTTGCCCAGAGTCCGGCGTGCCAAACCCTATCCCTTTTCTTTCATTTACAAAATATCTTTATAACAAAACACAATTACTACACTAAAAATCGACAAACGACATTAAACTAAAATGTTTCTATCTCTGTCAATGATGGCATTTACACCCAGCGGAGCCCAATGTTCCCGGAACGCCTCTGTGGTCGCCGTGAACTGCGTGTATTCCTTCTCAATATTTACCCGGGCACGAACATACCCCCTGAGCATTGCCAGGCAGACTGCCCGGGCAGATCCTCCCGCCACCCGTTCCCAAGACCCACGGATGGCAGTTTTCGCCAGCCCCAGGAGCAAGTTGACAAGGACATCCTCATCCCTCTGTGCCCCCCTCCTTACTGGATGACCGTATATAAATAGGGTGGGGCTAAAATGCAACCAAAAGGCGAGAAGCAGCCCACGCAAATACGCGAAAAGGGGCTGCAGTCTCGCACACTCCATGTACATGTAGTACATGGTCTCCTCCAGCCCGCAGAAGTGACACACGGCTGGGAGATCCGTGTACAAACTAAAGAACTTACTGCAGGGCACCGCTCTGTGCAGCACCCTCCAGCCGAGATCCCCAAGGTGCATGGGAAGAACCTCCTCGTAAAGGGACTTCCTCTGGGGACCCCCCTCACCCCCAGGTGGAAAGACCGACCGCCATGGCGTGTCGGGACGGTGGACAAATGCTAGGAAGTGGAGGGTGTGGAGCAGCAGCCCATAAAGGTACCTCCTGCCTGCATCCCTGAACGGGACTGTGGGTGTCGATGAAAGACGGCTCAAGTTGTGTGGATTCAACTCCCGGGTAGGGCTGCGGGGCCTGTGCCCGACGAGCAGCTCAGCTTGAGTCGATCCACACACCCGAACCGCACCGACATCCGTTGAGGCAGGGCAAGGGTCGGCCAGGACCCCGCCCTCTGCCAGAGGAGGGGATTCCCGGCCTGAGGCCACCATGTTCCAGACTCTCAGTAGGTCCTGATAGAAGTCGGGCAGCCTCTGCAAAGCAGCACGGCTGACGCCCGCCGGTGCTAACTGCATATCTTCGTGAAGGCAGCAGCCCCTCCGGAGGAAGAAAGTCGCCAACACGTGCCACCTGGGAGGGTGCTCGGCGTACAGGAATCTCTGCAGAGTCCTGAGGCGGAGAGCCGCCAGTCGTGTGCGTACACACACCAGCGACTGTCCGCCCTCTCCTTCTGGGAGACTCAAGACCGCTGCAGAGACCCAGTGTTTCCTGTTTCCCCAGAAGAAGTCCACTAGCTTCCTCTGCATTCTCGCGACAAAGGGGGCGGGTGGGGCCAAGGTGACCATCCGGTACCACAACACGGAAGGCCACCAGCCGGTTTATGACCCTGGGAGTATGTGACGGGACACCGCGGCGCCGGGCCGGTTTTAACCCACCGTCACCCCCCACAACCTCCGTCCGCCCTGCAGCGATAGTTCCTACCTTGATGCCCGGTAAGCTTCGTGGTGCCGGTACTGGGGCTTTCTTCACTGACGCGGTCGGAGACGAGGGTTTGGCTCCGGGCTGTTGGAGCAAGCACAGGGGGCATTAGGAGTGGAAGGAGTCGAGGCGACGCCACTAAGACGAAGGTGACTCCCTGAATAATAAAACCCTGCAGATGCTGCCGCTCTGAAATAAAACCAGAAAGCGCAAGAGAGACTCAGCAGGTCAGGTAGTGGGGATAGAGAAAGACGGAATTAATGAACAGAGCGCTCTCCACGCTGGGCGGCGGAGTGACCCCAGCCCGGGGCGACAGAACGATCCCACCCTCCCGGCCACGGGCTACTCACCTCAGCCACCTCAGCAGCAGGACTGCCCGGACTCTGGGTCGGGGAGAACTTCCCGCTGTCCGTGGAACTTGCGGAAGCGTCCGGAAGCTCATACTGCGGGGTGAGACGACCGGTGACATTTAGAAAGAATTTTCAAAGTCAATTTTAAGCCTAACCCTCTGGCGGCCCAATTTGGTATTGTTGCTGGACAAGATATCAAGTTGAAGACATCCGATTTACATATCTTGGCCTTTAGCTCTCTTATAGCTAGGAGGGCGCTTTTGTTTAAATGGAAATATGTTTATCCTCAATGGTTATGCGATGTTAATGCTTACATTTAGAGAAGATTCGTTGTTCAATTTCTGAATCTCTTCAAGACTTTCAGACATTGTGGGGACCCTTTCTGAATTATTTTCAAAACTTTCAAAACCCTCAATTCTTTGTTTAAATTTAGATGTTGGCTAGTATTAATTTTTATCACACGAGAAGGTATTTTACCTTTTTTTCCCTCCTTAATCAACAGCTTCGGTCTTGGTAGAGGTTAGATTCTTTTTAGTCCTAGTCATACTTTATTGATCCGGGGGGGAAATTGGTTTTCGTTACAGTTGCACCATAAATAATTAAATAGTAATAAAACCATAAATAGTTAAATAGTAATATGTAAATTATGCCAGGAAATAAGTCCAGGACCAGCCTATTGGCTCAGTGTGTCTGACCCTCCAAGGGAAGAGTTGTAAAGTTTGATGGCCACAGGCAGGAATGACTTCCTATGACGCTCTGTGCTGCATCTCCGTGGAATGAGTCTCTGGCTGAATGTACTCCTGTGCCCACCCAGTACATTATGTAGTGGATGGGAGACATTAACCAAGATGGCATGCAACTTAGACAGCATCCTCTTTTCAGACACCACCGTGAGAGAGTCCAGTTCCATCCCCACAACATCACTAGCCTTACGGATGAAATTTTTTGTAATAAGTTAGTATATTTCAATATAACTTTGACTGACCTACATGAATACGGGGTAATGAGATTGTTATTATGAATAGATATAATGTAATTGGTAGTTTTTTTTCAACCTTTATATATACCTTCTTGCACTCCATATTCTTCTGTGTAGAAACTAATCAAAGTGTTAAAAGAAAGAGTGTCCAATGTAATCCCCACTCCAAAAAGAAACCCTCAGAGTCACTGGGCAGCCGGGAGTCGGGTGACGAGGATGCGGCTGGGTGTGGGCAGAGGCTGGGAGACCCCCGGTTCAGGGAGGGGCGAAGGCGCTGCCTTACAATGGAAGGTCAGGACGGGCAGGCTGTGGGCTGGTTTTCCTGAACCTGATCAAAGGTGGGTTTATGAGGGTCCTGGGGTGGGGAGAGAGGCCCAGGGGAGGACAGATTCCACACTCTGACCGTTCCGTTCTGGGCAGCAGTGAAGGTCCTCCATCTCTGGCGGTGTTCAGGGCTCCCTTCATCGTGTCAGTAGCTTCCTCCTGGTCTTCCGCTGTCAGTCACGCAAGTCCCGGGTGGAGACTCAGGAATACCGTCACACTCAGATGTAGGACTCTTCGTTGCTGTTTCTGCAACAGTTTTGTCTGACCAGTCAGGGTTGTCAGCCCTGAACCTGGAGGACTGGTGGACCACTCTTAGTCTGACCTCTCCCCTTTGACCTGTTTGGCATGGGTGACCCTGCCAATGGCCAAAGCACCAAGCCCTGACTCCAGTCAACATAGCTCTCCGGGTCTTTGAGGCAGGCAAGCCTCCAGACCCTACGACGAGGTTGTGGTCCTCTTGGAGGTCACCCCCACACGAGGGGGTGGGGGAATCATTGGAACACAGGACTGAGGAGTCTCGGGGACCAATTTCACTATGAACAGATTTATGTGGCTTCTTCCTCACTGCAGTCAGGCTCCTGAACGGATCACCTCTCTCACGTCCCCTACCCAGTAAACCTGCCACATTCTTAATCTCTGCCTCAGACCGAGCTGCAATCTTTGGACTACTCTCTTGTGTGTGTGTGTTTTTTTTAACTTCAAAATGTTTTATTGTCCATATTTATTAATACAATGACAGGTTTAAGATCTTGATCTCTCCTTCTTGCCTCTGTACAGGGTCATCAGAGAGACACTGGCTACTTTAACCACCTTGAGCTGGACACCAGGAATATCGTCAACAGCATGTCCCTTACGACCAAAACCAGCAGGCAGAAAATCATTTTCTGTTCTTGCCTTTGTGCAGGGCCTTTACTACCTGAGGAGACTGAGGTCCTCTGGAGTGTGCAGGCCTCTCCTTCACATGTTCCACCAGTCTGTTGTCGCCAGTACTATCCTCTACACACGGGGCAATGGCATCAATGTGGGTGATGCCAACAGGCTCAATAAACTGATCAGAAAGGCTGGCTCTGTTATTGGAGTCAAACCGGACACACTGGAGACTGTGATAGAACAAAGGACCCTCCAGAAAATCCTGGCAATTCCGGACAATGTTTCCCACCCTCTGCATGCCACCTTGGCTGAACAGAGGAGCACTTTCAGTAACAGACTGAGACAACTGCACTGCTCCAAAGAGTGCTGTACGAGGTCATTCTTACCCTCGGCCGTTAGGCTCTAGAATGAGTCAACCTATCGCCGGGGAAGTGATCACCCCCTCCTTACTTTTTATTCTTTCCTACTTCTATAGACATAGAAACATAGAAAACCTACAGCACAATACAGGCCATTTGGCCCACAAAGCTGTGCCGAACATGTCCTTACCTTATAATTACTAGGCTTACCCATAGCCCTCTATTTTTCTGAGCTCCATGTACCTGTCCAAAAGTCTCTTAAAAGACCCTATCGTTTCTGCCTGCACCACTGCCGCCAGCAGCCCATTCCACGCACCCATCACTCTCTGCGTAAAAAAACTTACCCCTGACATCTCTCCTGTACCTACTCCCCAGCACCTTAGAATTTTCTCTTCTAATATTTGTGTATTTGTGCACTGGTAATGCTACTGGGACACTGTGATTTCCTGTAGGGATCAATAAGGTATCTATATCTATCTACAGTAGATATAGTAGTCACTATGGTAAAGTTGTGGATACTATAGAGAGAGTGCAGAGGAGACTTACAAGGATGTCGCCTGGATTGGGGAGCATGCCTTATGAGAATAGGTTGAGTGAACTCGGGCTTTTCTCCTTGGAGTGACGGAGGATGAGAGGTGACCTGCTAGAGGTGTACAAGATGATGAGAGGCATTGATCGTGGGAATAGTCAGAGGCTTTTTCCCCAGGGCTGAAATGGCTAACACGAGGGCGCATAGTTTTAAATGGTTGGAAGTAGGAACTTTTTGGAAGTAGGGGTAAGTTTTTCCACACAGAGAGTGGTGGGTGTGTGGAATGCACTGCCAGTGACGGTGGTGGAGGTGGATACAATAGGAACTTTTAAGAGACTCTTAGATAGGTACATGGAGCTTGGAAAAATAGAGGGCTATGCAGTAGGGAAATTCTAGACAGTTTCTGGAGTAGGTTACTCGGGGAGGTGTAGCGAAGTTAAGATGGCGTTAAATGCCAACTCCTTTGTTCGCATCTTTGGAAACAGCTCTATTTCCACCTTTAATATCTCTATTTTTCCCTTTCAGGGTTCTTTTGAAGACCCTGACCTGGAGTTACACGCTGACTTTGATTCTTTGCGGGAATAGGACCCATTCGCGGGGTTTCAGGACTGGCCATTGTTCAGCACACCGAGGGTTTGGCCTGAGAGCCCGGCTCGGATTTGGAAGCCTAAGATCCCGGGGCTCTGGAGACGGGCGGATTGAGGGTCAGTGTCACAGCAGGAGACCCGTGTGTCGTTGGGGGAGTCGGGATATCTGCTGTGGCCCCGAAGACCTGAGATCTTGGTGATCTTCAGGCACAGAGCTCGAGAAAAGTGACTCACGGACTTTTCGTAAACCAGCGAGTTATTTGCTCTCACTCGCTGGGAAAAATGGAGACAACCCTTTCTACCTTATCAGGGAGAGAGAGAGAGAGAGCCTGTGATATGTCGTATACCGGGTTAAACGTGAAGTCTTTGGGGTAACTGCAAGTCGGTGTCTTTGCTATTGTTTTGCTCATGCTTGAGTGCTCGGTGACGATGCTTTTTTTTGCCGGTGGGGGGAGAGGGGAGGGGGATCGTTGCTCGCTGCCACTTACGCGCGGGAGGGAGAGGAGCTGTGGTGGGGGGGTCTTTGGGATTCTTACGTTTACCTGTCATTTATTCTTTGGGGGCATTCCTCTGTTTTCGTGGATGTTTGCGAAGAAAAAGCATTCCAGGATGTATATGGTACACATTTCTCTGACGTTAAATTTGGACCTCTGAATCTTTGAACACGGTCGGCACAGCATTGTGGGCCGAAGGGCCTGTAACGTGCTGTAGATTTCTATGTTCTATCCATCTTCATTGCTTTCCTCTGCGAAACTCAAGCGATCATCCTTTGGAACAAACGCTGCCCTTTCCTTGCCACTCTTAATAAGTTGCACTCGATTGCCCTTTCCGAGGCTGCTTTGCCTCAACGCCAACTTTTTCTAAGACCAGTCCCTTGGCACGGGCCGCCCATGCCAATGGGCCAGCCTTTAGTGGGGCTTTCTGGTCCTGCATGTCATGTCCCTTCTGACCACGGCGAGGGTCACGCAACTTTCTGGCCGTACGTACAGTGCGGCACTTAACCCTTTGTGCTCGCTTGCTTTATTGTATTCATTTTCACTCTGAGCTTCAGGAAGGTAGTTCCATGCACTCTGGCGCGTAGGTGGCAATGAATCGAGGGATACGGGGATACCGAGGTGGCGGGCATAGGACACAGGACACTACGGCGCTTTGGCCCACAACGTCGTGCTGAGCTTTTAACCCACTCCACCGTCAATCTGGCCGTGACAACAGCCTCTCCCTCCACGTCAGCAGATTATTGACTTCAGGAGGCGACCAGAGGTCAGAGAGCAGTACAGCTCAGGCCTTTCAGCCCATCTAGTCCATGCCAAACCCATTTAAACTGCCTACTCCCGTCGACCAGCACCAGGACCACCGCCCTCCGTACCCCTGCTATCCATGAACCTGTCCAAACTTCTCTTAAACACTGAGGTCGAGCTTGCATGCACCACTTGTGCTGGCAGCTCAGTCCACATTCTCACCACCCTCTGAGTGAAGAAGTTTCCCCTCATGTTCCCCTTAAACTTTTCACCTTTCACCCTGAACCCGTCACCTCTGGCAGTAGTCCCACCCAACCTCAGTGGAAAAAGCCTGCTTGCATCTACCCTATCTATACTCCTCATAATTCTGTATATCTCTATCAAATCTCCCCTCAATCTTCTACGTTCCAAGGAATAAAGTCCTACCAATTCAATCTTTCCTTATAACTCAGGTCCTCCAGACCTGGCAACATCTTTGTCAAATTTTCTCTGCACTCTTTCAATCTTTCCTGTAGGTAGGTGACCAAAACCGCACACAATACTCCAAATTTGGCCTCGCTAACATCTTGCACAATTTCAACATAACACCCCATCTCCTGTACTCAATACTTTGATTTATGAAGGCCAACGTGCCAAAAGCTCTCTTTACAACCCCAGTGTGATGTTACTTTCTCAGAGGATCAGAGGTGGAGGGGGATCTGCAACTTTAAGTTCCCCGGAGAGGTGTGAGGTGGTACACTTTGGAAGGACAAACTCCAAGGCAGAGTACAAAGTAAATGGCAGGATACTTGGTAGTGTGGAGGAGCAGAGAGATCTGGGGGTAGGTGTCCACAGATCCCTGAAAGTTGCCTCACAGGTAGATAGGGTAGTTAAGAAAGCTTATGGGGTGTTAGCTTTCATAAGTCGAGGGATAGAGTTTAACAGTCGTGATGTAATGATGCAGCTCTATAAAACCCTGGTTAGGCCACACTTGGAGTATTGTGTCCAGTTCTGGTCACCTCACTATAGGGAGGATGTGGAAGCATTGGAAAGGGTACGGAGGAGATTTACCAGGATGTTGCCTAGTTTAGAGAGTATACATTATGATCAGAGATTAAGGGAGCTAGGGCTTTACTCTTTGGAGAGAAGGAGGATGAGAGGAGACATGATAGAGGTGTACAAGATAATAAGAGGAATAGATAGAGTGGACAGCCAGCGCCTCTTCCCCAGGGCACCACTGCTCAATACAAGAGCACATGGCTTTAAGGTAAGGGGTGGGAAGTTCAAGGGGGATATTAGAGGAAGGTTTTTTACTCAGAGAGTGGTTGGTGCGTGGAATGCACTGCCTGAGTCAGTGGTGGAGACAGATACACTAGTGAAGTTTAAGAGTCTACTAGACAGGTGTATGGAGGAATTTAAGGTGGAGGCTTATATGGGAGGCAGGGTTTGAGGGTCGGCACAACATTGTGGGCCGAAGGGCCTGTACTGTCTGTACTATTCTATATTCCATGTACTAATGATCTCACTTTAAGGACTCTTTATCTCATGTTCTTGTTATTTATTGCTATTTATTTATATTTGCATTTGCACAGTTTGTTGTCTTCTGCACTCTGGTTGATCTTTCATTGATCCCGTTTACAGTTACTATTCTATAGACTTGCTGAGTATGCCCACAGGAAAATGAACCTCAGGGATGTATCTGGTGACATACGGTATATGTACTCTGATAATGAAATTTACTTTAAACTCTGCTCTCGGGACGATTTCATTTCAAACTTCGCCTGCCGGCGTTTAAGTCTGGCAGCTGACTTGTCGGGACCTGAACCCCCGGCTTGCTGGGAGTCACAGGAAAACGGGGAGGCGTGGGTTAGCGTTGAGTCAGGGGTTGGGAGCGGATTGTGGGAGGTTGGGGGTGGGGGTCGTAGGTGGTGCGACGGAGCGGTGGGAGGGGTGGAGCCCGCACGTCCTGTACTCACCGGGAGGCGAGGGAGGAAGGCCAGCAGACGTTCCTGTTGCAGACCTGCGGTAGAAGCAGAGGGAGAGCCAGCATTAGCAAGTCGGATGGAGATTCGAGATTGCGTACCGTCATTCTTCGG